>NC_135831.1:2749840-2764840 GCF_964213995.1 Mustelus asterias
CACAGTCTACCTCGCGATCCGTGCGGCCACCACTTACCCGAGGGCCCTCGATCTTCTAAAAAAGCGCTATACGAAACCTCCTAATGAGATCCACGCTCGTTACCTCCTCGCTACACGACGTCGGCAGTCGGGCGAAACCATGGAGGATTACGCCAATGAGCTGTTGCAGCTAGCCAGGGGCTGTGACTGCAAAGCTGTGTCGGCTGAGCAGAGCATGTACGACCTCGCCCGAGATGCGTTTGTGGCCGGGGTCGGGTCTTCGTACATCCGTCTCAAGCTGCTAGAAAAGGGGAATCTCAACCTGACCCAAGCTATGGAAACGGCTGAAATGCTCGAGGCGGCTTCGAAGAGCTTGGTCCTGTATCCGGAGGACCACGTGGAGACAACGTGGCAGGAGCAGTCGCAAATCCCTCCTCGCCCCACGGGCTCGAAGTGCAGTGTTATGGCGTGCTCCCATGTGGACTAGACGACGGCTGCAGCCCCATGCGGCCCGCGGTGCTACTTCTGCGGAGGAGCCAAACATACCCGACAAAAGTGTCCCGCTAAAGCGGTGGTCTGTAACCTATGCGGTAAAAAGGGTCATTATGCGAAGGTGTGCAGATCGAAGCCCAGGAACGGCAGTGCGGCCTGTGACCCTTCGGAACGGGGATCATCACCATCGTCGTCGAAGTACTCACGGGGTTCGTCCACGTGCGAGTCCAGGACGACGCCATTGCGGTCGACGGAGTCGGAGGAGGATGACCACCAGGGGTCGCTAAGTTTGGCGCCCTCACCCATGTGCGATTCATGGGGGCGGCCATTTTGGTCGACGATGACCATGAGCGACCAGCAGGGGTCCTCAGCATCGACCTCAGCTGCCTGCAGTGACGTTCATGGACCAACGGTGGCGTCGATCACCCTGGACCAGGCTAAGCATCACAGGCTTGATTCTTCGATGATGGATATACAGGTAAATGATCATGCGATTTATTGTCTGTTTGACAGCGGGAGCACTGAGAGCTTTATCCACCCTGACACTGTGAAGAGGTGTGGACTCCAGATTCAACCTGCCAAACAGACAATCTCTATGGCATCAAGGTCCCGGTCTGTCCCTGTGCTAGGACGTTGTGTGGTAACTTTGTAAGTGCAAGGCACAATTTACGAGCGTTTCAGGCTCCTTGTGTTGCCGCATCTTTGCGCACCAATTCTCCTCGGACTAAACCTTATGGTCCACATGAAGAGTGTGATCCTACAGTACGGTGGGCCACTCCCTTCGCTGACAGTGGGAGAACAGCTGCAGTCTCCAAATTGTCCAAAGCGCCCCGCCTGCAATCTTTCTACGTTAAAGATCACCACACCCTCTTTATTTCAGAATCTGGTACCAGGCTGCAAGCCCATCGCTACTAAAAGTAGGCATTACAGCACTGAGGATCGGATCTTCATCAGATCTGAGGTTCAGCGACTCCTCAAAGAAGGGATCATACAGCCCAGTGTTAGTCCGTGGAGAGCACAGGTTGTGGTGGTCAAGAGCGGGAACAAACCCCGGATGGTCATTGATTACAGTCAGACCATTAACCGATATATGCAGCTGGATGCGTATCCTCTCCCGCGCATATCTGATATGGTCAATCAGATTGCGCAGTACCGGGTGTTCTCCACCATAGACCTTAAGTCCGCCTACCACCAACTCCCCATCCGCCCAGAGGACCGACAATACACGGCCTTTGAGGCGGATGGTCGTCTGTATCATTTCCTTAGGGTTCCATTTGGTGTCACCAATGGGGTCTCGGTCTTCCAGCGTGCTATGGACCGAATGGTGGACCAGAACAGACTGCGGGCTACCTTCCCGTACCTGGATAATGTCACCATCTGCGGCCGTGATCAGCAGGACCATGACACAAATCTCCAGAACTTCTTACGCACTGCATCTCGCCTGAATTTGACCTACAACAGGGAGAAGTGTGTATTCCGTACGCGCCGGTTAGCCATCCTGGGATACGTGGTGGAAAACGGGGTCATTGGCCCTGATCCAGACCGTATGCGCCCCCTTGCTGAACTTCCCTTGCCCGCTAGCGCAAAAGCACTGAGAAGATGCCTAGGCTTCTTCTCCTATTATGCGCAGTGGGTCCCCAACTACGCGGACAAAGCCCGTCCGCTTATTAAGTCCACGACTTTTCCACTCACGCCAGAGGCCCAATTGGCCTTCAAGGAATTGAAACACGACATTGCGAAAGCCACGATGCACGCGGGAGACGAATCCATCCCTTTTCAGGTGGAGAGTGATGCATCTGATTTCGCCCTGGCCGCCACACTTAACCAGGCGGGCAGGCCCGTCGCATTTTTTTCCCGCACCCTCCAAGGCCCCGAAATTCGGCATTCGGCGGTGGAGAAGGAGGCCCAGGCCATTGTGGAGGCCGTCAGACATTGGCGCCATTACCTGGCGGGAAAGCGGTTCACCCTGATCACGGACCAACGGTCCGTGGCGTTCATGTTCAACAACACGCAGAGGGGCAAGATCAAGAATGATAAGATCTTGCGGTGGAGAATTGAACTCTCCACCTATAATTACGATATCATGTATCGTCCAGGGAAACTCAATGAGCCCTCGGATGCCCTCTCGCGCGGAACATGCGCTACTATGCAGGAGGATCGCTTGAACGCCCTCCATAATGACCTGTGCCATCCTGGGGTCACTCGGCTCTACCACTTTGTCAAAGCCCGCAACCTGCCTTACTCGGTGGAGGACGTCAGGTCGGTGACAAGGAGCTGTCGGATTTGCGCGGAATGCAAACCGCACTTTTACCGACCTGACCGGGCACATTTGGTCAAGGCCACTCGCCCCTTCGAGAGGCTGGGTGTGGATTTTAAGGGCCCCCTTCCCTCAACAGATCGGAACGTGTACTTTCTGAACATAATAGATGAGTACTCCCGGTTCCTGTTTGTTGTCCCCTGCGCGGACAGGTCGACTGCCACGGTGATCAAGGCATTCCGTGATCTTTTTACCCTGTTCGGGTACCCCAGCTATATCCATAGCGACAGGGGCTCGTCGTTCATGAGCAATGACTTGAGGCAATTCCTGCTCTCATACGGGATTGCCTCTTGTAGGACCACGAGTTACAACCCTAGGGGTAATGGACAGGTGGAAAGAGAGAATGCTACAGTCTGGAAGGCTGTCCTATTGGCGCTGAAGTCCAAAGGCCTTCCAGTCTCCCATTGGCAGGAGGTCCTCCCTGATGCGCTTCATTCCATCCGCTCCCTCCTGTGTACGGCAACCAATGCTACTCCCCACGAGAGGATGTTCTCATTCCCTCGGAAGTCGTCCTCAGGGATATCTTTACCAGCCTGGTTGACGTACCCAGGACCCGTCCTCCTGTGGCGACATGTAAGGGCCCGCAAGTCCGACCCCTTGGTCGAACAGGTCCACCTCCTCCACGCCAACCCTCAGTATGCCTATGTGGCATATCCTGACGGGCGAGAGGACACAGTCTCGATCCGAGACCTGGCGCCCGCAGGGGACGTAGCAACTCCTGTCGTTCCCATACCCCCAGTGACGAATCCGTTATCCCTTATTTCTCCCCCGGACGTGGCGCGGACAGCACCGGGACCAGTGCTTAACAGTTTTACTCCAATGCACAGCTTGCCTGAGCCCCGAAGATCGTCGCCACCGCAGAATGTGTCAGGATCCCCTGCACTACCGTCTCATCAGGGTCGACCGGCCTGTGAGTCCGTGGGAGAACAGATGGACGCTGTTTTGGGGAGAACAGAATAGACAGTATTACAGTTGATAAGGAGGATGTGCAGGATATTCTGGAGGGTCTGAAAATAGATAAATCCCCTGGTCCGGATGGGATTTATCCAAGGATTCTCTGGGAGGCAAGAGAAGTGATTGCAGAGCCTCTGGCTCTGATCTTCAGGTCGTCGTTGGCCTCTGGTATAGTACCAGAAGATTGGAGGTTAGCGAATGTTGTCCCATTGTTTAAGAAGGGGAACAGAGACTTCCCCGGGAATTATAGACCGGTGAGTCTCACTTCTGTTGTCGGCAAGATGTTGGAAAAAATTATAAGGGATAGGATTTATAGTTATTTGGAGAGTAATGAATTGATAGGTGATAGTCAGCATGGTTTTGTGGCAGGTAGGTCGTGCCTTACTAACCTTATTGAGTTTTTTGAGAAAGTGACCAAGGAGGTGGATGGGGGCAAGGCAGTGGACGTGGTATATATGGATTTTAGTAAGGCGTTTGATAAGGTTCACCATGGTAGGCTTCTGCAGAAAATGCAGATGTATGGGATTGGGGGTGATCTAGGAAATTGGATCAGGAATTGGCTAGCGGATAGGAAACAGAGGGTGGTGGTTGATAGTAAATATTCATCATGGAGTGCGGTTACAAGTGGTGTACCTCAGGGATCTGTTTTGGGGCCACTGCTGTTTGTAATATTTATTAATGATCTGGATGAGGGTATAGTTGGGTGGATTAGCAAATTTGCTGATGACACCAAAGTCGGTGGTGTGGTAGACAGTGAGGAAGGGTGTCGTAGTTTGCAGGAAGACTTAGACAGGTTGCAAAGTTGGGCCGAGAGGTGGCGGATGGAGTTTAATGCGGAGAAGTGTGAGGTAATTCACTTTGGTAGGAATAACAGATGTGTTGAGTATAGGGCTAACGGGAGGACTTTGAATAGTGTGGAGGAGCAGAGGGATCTAGGTGTATGTGTGCATAGATCCCTGAAAGTTGGGAATCAAGTAGATAAGGTTGTTAAGAAGGCATATGGTGTCTTGGCGTTTATTGGTAGGGGGATTGAATTTAGGAGTCGTAGCGTTATGTTGCAACTGTACACAACTCTGGTGCGGCCGCACTTGGAGTACTGTGTGCAGTTCTGGTCCCCACATTACAGGAAGGATGTGGAGGCTTTGGAGAGGGTGCAGAGGAGGTTTACCAGGATGTTGCCTGGTATGGAGGGGAGATCCTATGAGGAGAGGCTGAGGGATTTGGGATTGTTTTCGCTGGAAAGGCGGCGGCTAAGAGGGGATCTTATTGAAACATATAAGATGATTAGAGGTTTAGATAGGGTGGATAGTGATAGCCTTTTTCCTCTGATGGAGAAATCCAGCACGAGGGGGCATGGCTTTAAATTGAGGGGGGGTAGTTATAGAACCGATGTCAGGGGTAGGTTCTTTACCCAGAGGGTGGTGAGGGATTGGAATGCCCTGCCAGCATCAGTAGTAAATGCGCCTAGTTTGGGGGCGTTTAAGAGATCCGTAGATAGGTTCATGGACGAAAAGAAATTGGTTTAGGTTGGAGGGTCACAGTTTGTTTTTTTTAACTGGTCGGTGCAACATCGTGGGCCGAAGGGCCTGTTCTGCGCTGTAATGTTCTATGTTCTATGTTCTATGTTCTAACGCCACCGCAAGCACCTACTCCGGTGTCACCGCCGGTATTGAGGAGGTCACAACGACGGTGCGGTCCTCCAGACCGTCTGGACGTATAATCTGCTGACATTTTAGTCTGTTTTCGTACCCCGCCGGCCTTTGTTCTCAAAGGAGGGGTGAATGTGGTGAACCATCGTTGGTTCCCACTGGATAGTACTGGGCCAGGGCTGGCCAGCACTATGGGAATGTATATAGGTTACTGTGGGATTGTACTAATGTTGTTGTTGGGCTAGGGTGGGATTGATACACCTGTGGTTGCTACTGTTGTGGCACATCCCAGTCGGGCTCCGCCTCTTGGGAGAGGTATAAGACCCCCTGCTCGGACGGGACCCCTTCAGTCTGGGATAGTGTGTTAAAGTTCTGATAGTTCCATTGTTAGTTAATAAAAGCCTTCTTTTACCGAAGCTTTGAGCCTCGTGTCCAATTGATGCGCATCAGAGAGAGAGAGAGACAGTGAGGGGAGAGAAAGAGCGAGTGAGACAGTGAGGGGAGAGAGAGAGAGAGACAGTGAGGGGAGAGAGAGAGCGAGTGAGACAGTGAGGGGAGAGAGAGAGAGAGAGACAGTGAGGGGAGGAGAGAGAGAGAAAGACAGTGAGGGGAGAGAGAGAGACAGTTAGGGGAGAGAGAGAGACAGACAGTGAGGGGAGAGAGAGAGAGAGAGAGAGACAGTGAGGAGAGGAGAGAGCGAGAGAGAGAGACAGTGAGGGGAGAGAGAGAGACAGTGAGAGGAGAGAGAGAGAGAGAGAGAGAGACAGTGAGAGGAGAGAGAGAGAGAGAGAGAGAGTAAGGGGAGAGAGAGAGAGAGACAGTGAGGGGAGAGAGAGAGAGAGACAGTGAGAGGAGAGAGAGAGAGCGAGACAGTGAGAGGAGAGAGAGAGGGAGAGAGACAGTGAGGGGAGAGAGAGAGAGAGAGACAGTGAGGGGAGGAGCGAGGAAGAGAGGCAGTGAGGGGAGAGAGAGAGCGAGAGAGAGACTGTGAGGGAAGGAGAGAGAGAGAGAGACAGTGAGGAGAGGAGAGAGAGGGAGACAGTGAGGGGGGAGAGAGAGAGAGAGACAGTGAGGGGAGACAGAGAGAGAGAGAGACAGTGAGGGGTGAGAGAGAGAGAGACAGTGAGGGGGAGAGAGAGAGAGGCAGTGAGGGGACATATCGAGAGAGAGACTGTGAAGGGAGAGAGAGAGACAGTGAGGGGGAGAGAGAGAGAGCGAGAGAGTGACAGTGAGGGGAGAGAGAGAGAGACAGTGAGGGGAGAGAGAGAGCGAGTGAGACAGTGAGGGGAGTGAGAGAGCGAGCGAGACAGTGAGGGGAGGGAGAGAGAGAGAGACAGTGAGGGGGGAGAGAGAGAGAGAGAGACAGTGAGGGGAGGGAGAGAGAGAGAGACAGTGAGGGGAGAGAGAACACGACAGTGAGGGGAGGAGAGAGAGAGAGAGAGAGACAGTGAGGGGAGGGAGAGAGAGAGAGACAGTGAGGGGAGAGAGAACATGACAGTGAGGGGAGGAGAGAGAGAGAGAGAGACAGTGAGGGGAGGAGAGAGAGAGAGAGAGAGACAGTGAGGGGAGAGAGAGAGAGACAGTTAGGGGAGAGAGAGAGAGACAGACAGTGAGGGGAGAGAGACATTTAGGGGAGAGAGAGAGATAGAGAGACAGTGAGGCTCGGAGAGAGAGAAAGGGGATGAAGGTGAGAGGTAACTGATGCGCGACAATCAAGCACGTGGAACAAGGCTTCAGTTATTGAAGGCTTTTATTATCAAACAATGGAACTAACTAACACGAGTACACCAGTTCAGACTGAAGGGGTCCTGCCGGAGCAGAGGGTCTTATACCTCTCCTCCGGAGGCGGGGCCCGACCGGGATGTGCCATGATAACATTTACAACAGGTAAACACCCTAACCCAACAACATTATACAACCCCCACAGTGACAACACCCTAACCCAACAGTAACATAAGAACAACCCCCAGTGGTAACCAACGATGGTTCACCACATTCACCCCTCCTTTAAAAACAAAGGCCGGCGGGGTGCAAAAAACAGGTCATATATGTACAAAATTCACAAGTCCAGACGGTCTGGAGGACCGCACCGACGCTGTGATCTCCTCAACACCGGTTGCGAAACCGGAGCAGGTGCTTGCGGTGGCGTTCTCTCCAAAACAGCGTCCGGCTGTCCCCTCAAGGACTCCCGGGCCGGCTGGCCCTGGTGAGGCGATGGTGCAGGGGATCCTGGAACCTTCTGTGGTGGCGCCGATCTCCGAGTCTCAGGCAAGCTGTACATGGGAGTATAACTGTTATGCACTGGTCCCGGTGCTGACCGCGCCACGTCTGGGGAAGAAATAAGTAGTAGGGGATTCGTGACAGGGGGTATGGGAGCGACAGGAGTTGCTACGTCCCCTGCGGGCGCCAGGTCTCTAATGGAGACAGTGTCCTCTCGCCCGTCAGGATATGCCACATAGGCATACTGAGGGTTGGCGTGGAGGAGTTGGACCGGTTCGACCAAGGGGTCGGACCTGCGAGCCCTCACATGTCGCCGCAGAAGGACGGGTCCTGGGTACGTCAACCAGGCTGGTAATGAGATCCCCGAGGACGACTTCCGAGGGAATGAGAACATCCTCTCGTGGGGAGTAGCATTGGTTGCCGTACACAGGAGGGAGCGGATAGAATGGAGCGCATTTGGAAGGACCTCCTGCCAACGGGAGACTGGAAGGCCCCTGGATTTCAGTGCCAGTAGGACAGCCTTCCAGACTGTAGCATTCTCCCTTTCCACCTGTCCATTACCCCTAGGGTTGTAGCTCGTGGTTCTACTAGAGGCAATCCCGAATGAGAGCAGGAATTGCCTCAAGTCGTTGCTCATGAACGACGAGCCCCTGTCGCTATGAATGTAGCAGGGGTACCCGAACAGGGTAAAAAGTTCACTGAATGCCTTAATGACGGTGGCAGTCGACGTGTCCGCACAGGGGACAACAAACGGGAACCGGGAGTACTCATCTATTATATTGAGGAAATAGACGTTCCGGTCCGTTGAGGGAAGGGGGCCCTTAAAATCCACACTCAGCCTCTCGAACGGGCGAGTGGCCTTGACCAATTGTGCCCGGTCTGGTCGATAAAAGTGCGGTTTGCATTCTGCGCAAATGCGACAGCTTCTCGTCACTGACCTGACATCCTCCACCGAGTAGGGCAGGTTGCGGGCTTTGACGAAGTGGTAGAGTCGGGTGACTCCAGGATGACACAGGTCATTGTGGAGGGCCTTCAAGCGGTCCTCCTGCATGATGCCGCATGTTCCGCGCGAGAGGGCATCCGAGGGCTCATTGAGCTTCCCTGGACGATACATAATATCGTAATTATAGGTGGAGAGCTCAATTCTCCACCGCAAGATCTTATCGTTCTTGATCTTGCCCCTCTGCGTGTTACTGAACATAAACGCCACGGATCGTTGATCCGTGATCAGAGTGAACCGCTTCCCCGCCAGGTAATGGCGCCAGTGTCTGACTGCCTCCACAATGGCCTGAGCCTCCTTCTCCACCGCTGAGTGCCGAATTTCGGGGCCTTGAAGGGTGCGGGAAAAGAACGCGATGGGCCTGCCTGCCTGGTTTAGTGTGGCGGCTAGGGCGAAATCAGATGCATCACTCTCCACCTGGAAAGGGATGGATTCATCCACCGCGTGCATCGTGGCTTTCGAAATGTCGCTCTTCAAAGCCTTGAAGGCCAATTGGGCCTCCGGCGTGAGTGGGAAGGTCGTGGACTTGATGAGCGGACGAGCTTTGTCCGCGTAGTTGGGGACCCACTGCGCATAATACGAAAAGAACCCGAGGCATCTCCTCTGTGCTTTCGTGCTAGCGGGCAAGGGAAGTTCAGTAAGGGGGCGCATACGGTCAGGATCAGGGCCAATGACCCCGTTTTCCACCACGTATCCAAGGATAGCTAACCTGCGCGTACGGAATACGCACTTCTCCCTGTTATAGGTCAGATTCAGGCGAGATGCAGTGCGCAGAAAGTGTTGGAGATTCGTGTCATGGTCCTGCTGGTCGTGGCTGCAGATGGTGACGTTATCCAGGTACGGGAAGGTAGCCCGCAACCCGTTCTGGTCCACCATTCGGTCCATAGCACGCTGGAAGACCGAGACCCCATTGGTGACACCAAATGGAACCCTGAGAAAATGGTATAGACGACCATCCGCCTCAAAAGCCGTGTATTGTCGGTCCTCTGGGCGGATGGGGAGTTGATGGTAGGCGGACTTAAGGTCTATGGTAGAGAACACTCGGTACTGCGCAATCTGATTGACCATATCAGAAATGCACGGGAGAGGATACGCATCCAGCTGCGTATAACGGTTAATGGTCTGACTGTAGTCGATGACCATCCGAGGTTTGTTCCCGCTTTTGACTACCATGACCTGCGCTCTCCACGGACTAGCACTGGCCTGTATGATCCCTTCCTTGAGGAGCCGCTGAACCTCAGACCTAATAAAGATCCGGTCTTCAGCGCTGTAACGCCTACTCTTAGTAGCGATGGGCTTGCAGCCTGGTACCAGATTCTTAAATAAGGATGGTGTAGTGATTTTCAGAGTGGAAAGATTGCATGCGGGGCGCTTTGGGCAATTTGGAGGCTGCGGCTGATTCCCTACTGCCAGTGAAGGGAGTGGCCCACCGTACTGTAGGATCACACTCTTCATGTGGACCATAAAATTTAGTCCGAGGAGAATTGGCGCACAAAGGTGAGGTAACACAAGGAGCCTGTATTGCTCGTAAATTGTGCCCTGTACCTCTAGAGTTACCATACATCGTCCTTGGATCGGTACAGACCGGGACCGTGATGCCATGGAAATTGTCTGCTTGGCAGGTAGAACCCGGAGTCCACACCTTTTAGCAGTGTCAGGGTGTATGAAACTCTCGGTGCTCCCACTGTCAAACAGACAATTCACAGTACGACCATTTACCTTGATATCCATCATTGAATTCTCAAGCCTGTGGTGCTTAGTCTGGTCCAGGGAGATCGACGCCACCGTTGGCCCCTGGGCGTCACTGCATGCCGCCGATGTTGATGCTGAGGACCCCTGCTGGTCGCTCCTAGTCGTCGTGGACCATGATGGCCGCCCCCATGAATCGCACGTGGGCGAGGGCGCCAAACGCAGCGACTCCTGGTGGTCTTCCTCCTCCTCCGTCAGCCACGATGGCGCCGTCCTGGATTCGCACGTGGTCGGACCTCGTGGGTACTACGACGCCGAAGGAGATTGTCTCCGCTCTGGAGGGTTACAAGCTGCACTGCCGTTTTTGGACTTCGACCTGCAAACTTTACCATAGTGGCCTTTCTTACCGCACTGGCTGCAGATTGCCGTTTTTGCCGGACACTGTTGCCGTGGATGCTTGGCCCCACCGCAAAAATAGCATCGCTGGCCGCTTGGAGCTGCTGCCGTCGTCGGGTCGATATGGGAGCGCGAGCCCGTGGGGCGAGGAGGGATTTGAGCTTGCTCTTGCCACGTTGTCTCCACGTGGTCCTCGGGGTACAGAGCCAAGCTTTTCGACGCCGCTTCCAGCATCCCAGCCATCTCCATCACTTGGGTTAAGTTGAGGTTCCCTTTCTCCAGTAACTTAAGCCGGATGTACGAGGACCCTACCCCTGCTACGAACGCGTCTCGGGCGAGGTCGTACATGTATTGTTCGGCTGATACGTCTTTACAATCGCAACCCCTGGCAAGCTGCAGGAGCTCATTGGCGTAGTCCTCCATGGTTTCGCCCGACTGCCGACGTCGTGTAGCGAGGAGGTAACGAGCGTGTATCTCGTTGGGTGGTTTCGTGTATCGTTTCTTCAAGAGCTCGACGGCCCTCGGGTAAGTGGTGGCCGCACGAATCGCGAGATAAATCGTGTCGCTTACCCTCGCGTGGAGGACTTGGAGTTTGTCGCTGTCTGTAGTAATAGCTACAGAGGCTGCCAGGTAGTCTTCGAAACACTTCCACCAGTGGTCGAAGGTGTTAGCGGCACCGACCGCACGTGGGTCCAACGCCAGACGATCTGGTTTCAAAATCTGTTCCATACTCTCTTTTTACTGCTGAGAGTTTTCTGTTTGATAATAAAATTGATGCGCGACAATCAAGCACGTGGAACAAGGCTTCAGTTATTGAAGGCTTTTATTATCAAACAATGGAACTAACTAACACGAGTACACCAGTTCAGACTGAAGGGGTCCTGCCGGAGCAGAGGGTCTTATACCTCTCCTCCGGAGGCGGGGCCCCACCGGGATGTGCCATAATAACATTTACAACAGGTAAACACCCTAACCCAACAACATTATACAACCCCCACAGTGATAACACCCTAACCCAACAGTAACATAAGAACAACCCCCAGTGGTAACCAACGATGGTTCACCACAGTAACCTACACATCTTTGGACACTAAGGGGCAATTTAACATGGCCAATCGGGCTGAGGTTAGGAATAGGAAAGGAGCGGTCACGTTGTTAGGAGTTTACTATAGGCCCCCAAATAGTAATAGAGATGTGGAGGAAGAAATTGCTAAGCAGATTATGGATATGTGTGGGGGTCACAGGGTAGTTGTCATGGGGGACTTTAACTTTCCAAATATTGATTGGAACCTTTGTAGGTCAAATAGTTCGGATGGGGCAGTTTTTGTGCAGTGTGTGCAGGAGGGTTTCCTGACACAATATGTGGATAGGCCGACAAGAGGTGAGGCCACATTGGATTTGGTACTGGGAAATGAACCGGGCCAAGTGTTAGATTTGGTTGTGGGAGAGCACTTTGGAGACAGTGACCACAATTCGGTTATTGCAGTGGAGAGGGATAGGGCCGTACGGCAGGGCAAGGTTTACAATTGGGGGAGAGGTAATTATGATGCGATTAGGCAAGAATTAGGGGGCATAAGTTGGGAACAGAAACTGTCAGAGAAAGGAACTAATGAAAAGTGGAACTTTTTCAAGGAACAAATACTGGGTGTCCTTGATAGGTATGTCCCTGTCAGGCAGGGAGGAAATGGCCAAGTGAGGGAACCATGGTTCACAAAAGAGGTGGAATGTCTTGTGAAAAGGAAGAGGGAAGCTTATGGAGGGATGAGGAAACAAGGTTCAGATGGCTCGATTGAGGGTTACAAGTTAGCAAGGAACGAGCTGAAAAAGGGGCTTAGGAGAGCTAGGAGGGGACACGAGAAGTCCTTGGCGGGTCGGATCAAGGAAAACCCCAAGGCTTTTTACTCTTATGTGAGGAATAAAAGAATCACCAGGGTGAGGTTAGGGCTGGTCAAGGACAGTCGTGGGAACTTGTTTATGGAGTCAGTAGAGATAGGCGAGGTGATGAATGAATACTTTTCTTCAGTGTTCACCAAGGAGAGGGGCCATGTTTTTGAGGAAGAGAAGGTGTTACAGGCTAATAGGCTGGAGGAAATAGATGTTCGGAGGGAGGATATACTGGCAGTTTTGAATAAACTGAAGGTCGATAAGTCCCCTGGGCCTGATGAAATATATCCTAGGATTCTTTGGGAGGCAAGGGATGAGATTGCAGAGCCTTTGGCTTTGATCTTTGGGTCCTCACTGTCCACGGGGATGGTGCCAGAGGACTGGAGAATGGCGAATGTTGTTCCTCTGTTTACGAAAGGGAATAGAAATGACCCTGGTAATTATAGACCAGTTAGTCTTACTTCAGTGGTTGGTAAATTGATGGAAAAGGTCCTTAGGGATGGGATTTACGACCATTTAGAAAGATGCAGATTAATCCGGGATAGTCAGCACGGATTCGTGAAGGGCAAGTCGTGCCTCACAAATTTGATTGAATTTTTTGAGGAGGTAACTAAGTGTGTTGATGAAGGTAGGGCAGCTGATGTCATATACATGGATTTTAGTAAGGCGTTTGATAAGGTCCCCCATGGTCGGCTTATGATGAAAGTGAGGAGGTGTGGGATAGAGGGAAAGTTGGCCGATTGGATAGGTAACTGGCTGTCTGATCGAAGACAGAGGGTGGTGGTGGATGGAAAATTTTCGGACTGGAGGCAGGTTGCTAGCGGAGTGCCACAGGGATCAGTGCTTGGTCCTCTGCTCTTTGTGATTTTTATTAATGACTTGGAGGAGGGGGCTGAAGGGTGGATCAGTAAATTTGCTGATGACACCAAGATTGGTGGAGTAGTGGATGAGGTGGAGGGCTGTTGTAGGCTGCAAAGAGACATAGATAGGATGCAAAGCTGGGCTGAAAAATGGCAAATGGAGTTTAACCCTGATAAATGTGAGGTGATTCATTTTGGTAGGACTAATTTAAATGTGGATTACAGGGTCAAAGGTAGGGTTCTGAAGACTGTGGAGGAACAGAGAGATCTTGGGGTCCATATCCACAGATCTCTAAAGGTTGCCACTCAAGTGGATAGAGCTGTGAAGAAGGCCTATAGTGTGTTGGCGTTCATTAACAGGGGGTTTGAGTTTAAGAGCCGTGGGGTAATGCAGCAACTGTACAGGACCTTGGTGAGACCACATTTGGAATATTGTGTGCAGTTCTGGTCACCTCACTATAAGAAGGATGTGGAAGTGCTGGAAAGAGTGCAGAGGAGATTTACCAGGATGCTGCCTGGTTTGGAGGGTAGGTCTTATGAGGAAAGGTTGAGGGAGCTCGGGCTGTTCTCTCTGGAGCGGAGGAGGCTGAGGGGAGACTTAATAGAGATTTATAAAATGATGAAGGGGATAGATAGAGTGAACGTTCAAAGACTATTTCCTCGGGTGGATGGAGCTATTACAAGGGGGCATAAATATAGGGTTCGTGGTGGGAGATACAGGAAGGATATCAGAGGTAGGTTCTTTACGCAGAGAGTGGTTGGGGTGTGGAATGGACTGCCTGCAGTGATAGTGGAGTCAGACACTTTAGGAACATTTAAGCGGTTATTGGATAGGCACATGGAGCACACCAGGATGATAGGGAGTGGGATAGCTTGATCCTGGTTTCAGATAAAGCTCGGCACAACATCGTGGGCCGAAGGGCCTGTTCTGTGCTGTACTGTTCTATGTTCTATAATCCCTCTAACCCGCACATCTTTGGAATGTGGGAGGAAACCGGAGCACCCGGTGGAAACCCACGCAGACACGGGGAGAACGTGCAAACCCCACACAGACAGTGACCCGAGCCGGGAATCGAACCCGGGCCCCTGGCGCTGTGGGACAGCAGTGCCGCCCCCGGGAACAAGTCGGGCGAACATTTGTGGCGTTCCCTCCGGGGGAAGCAATGTCCCTTCTGGGATTAAGAGGAGTGAAACTCGTTCGGACGATGCCGAGGTTCAGAAGCAAGTTTCTAATCAGCCGGATTCAGGGTCACCGCAGACACTGGATTCTGGGCTGGCCACAGGAACAGGCCTTGTGTGTGCAGGGAGCTGGAGAGACAGAGAGAGAGAGAGTTTGAAATCCTGCCAGGGCAGCTGGTGGAATTTACATTCAATTAATTAAAAATCTGGAAATGTAAAACCAGTGGTGACAGGGAGGTTTACATTTAATATTGCGTGCCCTCAAACCCTGCCCAGAATAAGCCAGGGGGTGTTTGCTGTCCCGGCCACCAGAGGGCAATGGAGCACCACACATCTGGGCTGCTGTGGAGATTGCGTGCAAATACAATGTGAGGATCCTTT
>NC_135831.1:2772340-2774035 GCF_964213995.1 Mustelus asterias
ACTACATTCTGCACTCTCTCCTTTCCTTCTCTCCAACATTTATTTTATTCATTCCTGGGACATGGGCGTCGCTGGCTGGGCCCAGCGTTTATTGCCCATCCCTAGTTGCCCTTGGAGGGCAGTTGAGAGTCACCCACATTGGCTGTGGCTCTGGAGTCACATGTAGGCCAGACCGGGGTAAGGACGGCAGATTTCCTTCCCTAAAGGGAAGGTTTTTCCGACAATGGGTCATCAGTAGATTCTTAATCCCAGATATTTTTTACTTAATTCAAATTCCACCAGCTGCCGTGGCGGGATTCGAACCCGGGTCCCCCCAGAACATTAGCCGAGTTTCTGGATTAATAATCTAGTGATAATATACTCTATGAACAGTATGCTTTGTCTGTATAGCGTGCAAGAAACAATACTTTTCACTGTATCCCAATACATGTGACAATAATAAATCAAATCATTTACTGGCATATGAATCAAAATTTTGCATTTTGCAATGAGAGGTTGAGGAGTATATTTCATGCTGGGGTCTCTACTGTAAGGGTGGCTCAGTGGTTAGCGCTGCTGCCTCTCAGCGCCAGGGACCCGGGTTCGATTCCCGGCTCGGGTCACTGTCTGTGCGGAGTCTGCACGTTCTCCTCGTGTCTGCGTGGGTTTCCTCCGGGTGCTCCGGTTTCCTCCCACAGTCCGAAAGACCGTGCTGGTTAGGGTGCATTGGCCGTGCTAAATTGTCTCTTAGTGTCAGGGGAACTAGCTCGGGTAAATAAGTCGGGTTACGGAGAAACAGAGGAATTAGGAGCAGGAGGAGGCCATTCAGCCCATTGAATCAATCAGATCTCCCCCTGGTCTCAAATCCACCTCCCCCCCCCACCCCGACCCCCCCCCCCACCCCGCCCCCCCCACCCCCTCCCCCCCCACACCCCCCTCCACCCTCCCCCACCCCCCTCCAACCTCCCCCACCCCCCACCACCCCCCCCCGCCCCCCCCACCCCCACCCCCCTCCACCCCCCTCCACCTCCCCAAACCCCCAACCCCCCGCCCCCCCCACCACCCCCCCACCCTCCCCCACCCCCCTCCACACTCCCCCACCCCCCTCCACCCTCCCCCACCCCCCTCCACCCTCCCCCACCCCACCACCCTCCCAAACCCCCAACCCCCCACCCCCCCCGCCCCCTCCCCCCACCCCAACCCCCACCCCCCACCCCCCACCCCAACCCCACACGCCCCAACCCCCCACCCCCCCCCCCCACCCCCCACCCCCCCCCCCACCCCCCCACCCCCCCCCCCCACCCCCCCCCCCCCCCCCACCCCCCCCCCCACCCCCCAACCCCCCACCCCCCCCCCCCACCCCCCCCCACCCCCCACCCCCCCCCCACCCCCCACCCCCCCCCCACCCCCCACCCCCCACCCCCCACCCACCCCCCACCCCCCCCCCCACCCCCCACCCCCCCCCACCCCCCACCCCCCCCCACCCCCCCACCCCCCACCCCCCCCCACCCCCCACCCCCCCCCCCACCCCCCCCCACCCCCCACCCCCCCCCACCCCCCACCCCCCCCCCCCACCCCCCACCCCCCCCCCCCACCCCCCACCCCCCACCCCAGTGAGGCAGCAGAGTCACAGAGGTTTACAGCATGGGAAACAGGCCCTTCGGCCCAACTTGTCCTTGCTGCCCCTTTTTTTAAAACCCTAAGCTAATCCCAATT